>NC_092352.1:34730304-34745652 GCF_963676685.1 Mytilus edulis | reverse complement strand
GACAATACACGGTACACAAGCAAATGTAAACCACATGTTAATTCTTCAGGATAAACCATTTAAACATGGGAAATCATGATGTAACTGTCAACCTTAAATGACAGTGGGACCTTGATTAACTTGAATTGTAAGGTTACATCTCTACTATAACTAAGGTCATATGTCAAGGTTTTTATTGCAAGAAACTCTAAACAGAGTGCAGGCCCGCTTATGATTTAAAAAAAAAAATCAAACCAATAAACTAATATTCGTTTCATTTCATAAAGTAGTATGCATATCAAAATGTTTATCTGTGGTAGTTGAAAACATTTTACTCCTGAAATGTCATACAGAGACAAATTGCTGAGACTGAATCAAATTTTATCTGTAGATTAATAAACATCATTGTTGAAAGCAGTAAGGTGACCCTTAGTTGTTAATTTCTGTGTCATTTTGGTCTCAGGTAAAGAGTTGTCTCATTTTCAATCATACATCTTTTTTATATATCCCTTGTGCCAAAACTAGAAATGCAGATAGAGACAAGAATACTATAAATAGGAATCGTAATTGATTGGTAAAAAATATTGAGGTAAAAAAAAAAATATTATACAGAAATGCATATGTTATAGTTTTAATACTGATCATGAGGTTTAAATGATCATTTAAAAACATGTTTGTGATGTCGATTCATTCGTTTATCATGGACGTCATATGTATAGAAGCAATTATATGCTCCCAATAAAAAGATGTGTCGTATCATATCTAATTTCTGTCAGCCTTAAATGACAATACAGTACAAAATATGAAAACCACCATTATTGAATGCCTGACTTCCTTACACATTCAGTTATCATAACTTCAGCAGTAAAAAAATCAATGCACTATTTTTGTACCATTCATGTGTTATTATAAAGCCCTTCAGAGGCAAAGATTGTAGAATTCCAAAGATTATCTTTTACTTTAATTTGCAAAATCAATATTCCCGGTTATACACACTGAGTGAGTAGGCCGTAAAAGCATTTGAAAAGGAGATACATTCTTATTCAAACAAATGTTCATGTTTTAGCACCTTGAGCCTTAAAAGAAAGAATAGTTAAGATTTTCAGAATGTGAAGTAATCAGGTAATTGTATGCTTGTCTCTGTCATAAATTCAAGTAGCAAATAACAAGTAGCTCAAATTACCAGATGATAATAATCTTTTTAGTAAATATCTAAAGTGCAGTAATCACAATAACCAAATGCCCTACTTATGGTTTACTCCATAGACATGGGTTACTCCATAGACACTCTTACCTTGACCTCAATTATCAAAATGGCAGCTACTCCTCTCATTCAAATATTCGAATCTTTTCCAACTTTAAAAGTCTTTTTGCTTTCTATAGGTTTTCTAATTTTAAACATTGTGCAAGCAATAATCAATCAGCCCCCTTTTATGAAACACAGTGTAAAATTTGTCGCCACAGTTATGGGTCACCAATTTCCATGTTTTCTCTTTAGACAGCACTCGGCCTTGGGGTCCTATGATCTCAATAATTACTTGAAAGGCTGTCTGAGGTCAGAACCTATAGTACGCTATGATTGTATCATTTAAACAGTACTATGTTTACTTACCACATTATGGGCTTGTGGAGCTTGGATATACCCTGTATGTTGCATTCTTACATTAGATGACACAGTAGTATGTTTACTCACGACATTGTGGGCTTGTGGAGCTTGGATATACCCTGTATGTTGCATTCTTACATTAGATGACACAGTAGTATGTTTACTCACGACATTGTGGGCTTGTGGAGCTTGGATATACCCTGTATGTTGCATTCTTACATTAGATGACACAGTAGTATGTTTACTCACGACATTGTGGGCTTGTGGAGCTTGGATATACCCAGTATGTTGCATTCTTACATTAGATGACACAGTAGTATGTTTACTCACGACATTGTGGGCTTGTGGAGCTTGGATATACCCTGTATGTTGCATTCTTACATTATAAAAAATTTATATGACACAGTAGTATGTTTACTCACCACATTGTGGGCTTGTGTAGCTTGGATATACCCTATATGTTGCATTCTTACATTAGATGACACAGTAGTATGTTTACTCACCACATTGTGGGCTTGTGTAGCTTGGATATACCCAGTATGTTGCATTCTTACATTAAATTGACCACCATACATTTTGTACCCTTCATCTTTATAATGATTCATGTTTACTCACCACATTGTGGGCTTGTGGAGCTTGGATATACCCTATATGTTGCATTCTTACATTAGATGACACAGTAGTATGTTTACTCACCACATTGTGGGCTTGTGTAGCTTGGATATACCCAGTATGTTGCATTCTTACATTAAATTGACCACCATACATTTTGTACCCTTCATCTTTATAATGATTCATGTTTACTCACCACATTGTGGGCTTGTGGAGCTTGGATATACCCTGTATGTTGCATTCTTACATTAGATGACACAGTAGTATGTTTACTCACCACATTGTGGGCTTGTGTAGCTTGGATATACCCAGTATGTTGCATTCTTACATTAAATTGACCACCATACATTTTGTACCCTTCATCTTTATAATGATTCATGTTTACTCACCACATTGTGGGCTTGTGGAGCTTGGATATACCCTGTATGTTGCATTCTTACATTAGATGACACAGTAGTATGTTTACTCACCACATTGTGGGCTTGTGGAGCTTGGATATACCCTGTATGTTGCATTCTTACATTAGATTGACTACCATACCCTTCATCTTTATAGTGATTCATTCCACCTGTAATAGAATCAATCAATGATGAGTCAATGCAAAATTGTCTGTTAATAATATAAAAGTACTTTCTTTTTGAACATTTCATAAAATACTTTATGAATATGGTCTTACATCTCAAACGTCATGAGTAAATCAATTCATAATACTTAGTAAGATCTGTTTTATGAATCATTACAGATCTGACATGCAAAATACAAAGCAAAAATATTGAGCAATGTTTGGATCTTTCAACATGTTCAACAAGAAAGAAAAGGTATACTTTGAAGTTCTTTCTACAATGTACTAGCTATCAAGACATAAAATGGCCAGCACTGACCAAATGATATTCACAAAATAGTCTAATGTAAAGGGGCAGGCACAATCAATATATTATTTAATATCTGCATCTTTTCAAATTATTTCACTGGTATTCAGCTGATCCCAGTTTTCAATATAACTACTATAATTCAATGAGATTTATGAATAATACTTCAGATATCTCATCGAGTGTTGGACTTGATCCTGTGAACCATTGGCTAAATTTTTACTAGAACAATTTTTACAATGGTATGACTAGACAAACTTTGGGTTCTTGATTCATATCAATTCAAAGATACAGTATCCATGACCAGAGAGTATCACACTATGCATAGCTTTGGTTGCAGATCCTGGATTTTTTTTAAAAGAGGCTAGGTAACAACTTTTTTACAGGAAAAGTTTAATATGGAAAATATCTATAATAAATTTCAAGAAAATAAGAAACAAGAATGTGTCCATAGTACACAGATGCTCCACTCACTATAATTTTCTATGTTTAGTGGACCTTGAAATTGGGGTAAAAATCTAATTAGGCTATTAAATTAGAAAGATCATACCATAGGAAACATGTGTACTAAGTTTGAAGTTGATTGGACTTCAACTTCATCAAAAACTACCTTGACCAAAAAATTTAACCTGAAAGCTGGACAGATGGACGGACGAACCGACAGACCCCACAGACCAGAAAACATAATGCCCCTCTACTATCGTAGGTGGGGCATAACAAAAACTTTAACCTGAAGAGGGACAAGACGGACCGACGAATGAAGGAACCCACAGACCAGAAAACATAATACTCCTCTACTATCGTAGGTGGGGTTTAAAAACATTATTTTTCAAGGGCAAAAACTCATTTATGAGTTAATTTACTTTTATTTATGATTTATGAAAGATTTTTATGTTTATGATGATAACAAATACAAACATGACAGTGATGCAGACAGCAATAGCTGGCCCTAGTGATATAAAAACCAATGGAGGCTTTAATCATTATTAGGTTGATGTTAAAACTATATTTTCCTGAGAAAGAATGCAATTTAGTAAAGTTAAATCTAAAATCAATCAGAGTTGAGAATTGGCAAAATGCCAATACAACCAGTGTTATTTTACTAGGAAAATTTTGTAAACCTCTGACAATATATTAACAATGAATGTCCTCTTTTATGTTTTACATTTAATTGTGATGTTGTACTTGGGTTCTAGCAAAAAAGATATTAGCATCTTCTGATAATAATACATACATACATATATTATGTATATACAAGTTACTTGGCAACTGAAACAGAACTTTTAGAAGGAAAATATTTTAAATAATGAATAATTTCCTCCGAACAGTCATGACTGTAAAACATCTATGTTTGATGTCTTTAAACTTTTTTACTCAAAGCATTGATTAATTAATATCATAACAATTTTAATTGGTATCACACTTGTATATTAATATACACCAGTACAATAAATACATGGAAATATCATACATTTTTCCTAAATCGAAAACTTAGTACTGTAATTAGCTCGAACAATAATGAATAATACACTTTCTCAGACTATCTATAAATAGACAAAAATGTTTTAAATATCACCTGATTTCAGTGTTGCTTGCCATGAGATGACTTTTAAAATGTGTTTCCCACAGTGAAATAATTAAACTTACACGTAAATTCAAGATCAAGCTAAATAAAAACTCAAAAAAGCTCTTTACTTTTTTTTATCAAACTATAAATATCAAAGTTATTGTGTATCTGATTAAAGCATATGTTTTCGTCTATTAAAGAACACATGTAATTAGTATTAAAACATATCTATTTCCCCAATTTATACCTCCATACATGTATACACAAATCTATGTACTTTTACAATTTGAATCCGCAAAACAATCATAAGACAGCATGTTCACATATGCAAACCTTTTTCCTTAGCAGTATATATCGTTACTAAAAATTAATGGGACATCAAGGGGGACAATTTTTGACTGATGTCTTATATACCAGAACCAACAAGTCTACTAGACAGAAAAACTTTCTTTAATTCTTTGATGATTACATATGATATATACTCAGGCTGATATACTGATATATCTATATTTTACTAATAATGTAGCTGACTATAGCTGCTACTTAAATATCATTTACTGTTCATACTTTTGTACTTTAAATACAATTTCTTATTGTTTTAGTTATGTAACACTAACATTGTCTGTGTGAATACACAGCTGGTTAATAAGATCAAAAGCAGCCTTATTAACATTATGTACATTAACTACCAGCTAGAGGCTTAAAAAGGAATGTATCACCAACTCAACATCTACATGTACATTGTATCCTCAAACAATTGTAAGATATCCCTTATAAAACATGTACATGTACATAAACAACATTTTAAGGGGTTAATTGGTCCGTAGGGTTCAATATCTCTATATAATTACATTAGATGTATGTTTCATTATATGTTTCATTATAATACATTATTCTGATTGGCTACACTGCAGTCTCGCGTTATTCCTTAAGCAATTGCATAACACAATAAAATTTATCATTCATGATGACACGAGGTCCCACAATAAAGTGCACATGTAAATTAAATAAAAATTAACTTATTAAAAATCGTGTTTTCATGATCCTAGCAAAAAAATAAAATTATAAGTATAGAATGCTTCTTTTTGTAACTTCATAGGGTTGTATAAGCTTTGACCATGCACACATTTTTAGAATGAAGCACTGACGCGCTTCATACAAAATGTATTTCGTTCAACACTTTTACACCCCAAAGTTACAAAAAGAAGCATTCAATTTATATTAAATAAATATTTTTGTAAAAGAAAATATAACAAAGTTTCATGAAATCCTGTTGTGTGGTTTCAGAGGAGTTGCAATGACAAACTGTTGCGGTAGTAAATTTTGACCAAAGTTAAAGGGGCATAGCTCAAGGAAAATTTTCTGTTGATATGCACATCTACATAATATGTCTTTATCTGTTAGTGTTGTGATGACAAGAAGAGGACTGACGTGGGTCAGGGATTTAATTATATTTTTTAGTTGTAAATGAAGAAACATAAGAGCCAGCTGCAAATCTATATCTCATCAATAAAAAATAAAATTGAGAAGGCTACATTTGAATAACAGGTATTACAAAAGGAATTGATATATGGATAGAGAATAATACATGGCAAAATCCGTATCATATGACGTATCATCCCGAGATACCAATATCAGCCCAAGGGCCTTTAGACCCGAGGGATGATATTGGTCGAAGGTGATACGGCATGTGATACGGATTTTGCCATGTTTTATACGCTTTATCATATATTTCAACAGGAGAGTTGCTTTCTGATCCCTAGCACCTGGGTAACCGTCAGTTTTACTTTTGTCTTGTTTTAAAAGAACTGCTCAATTACTCATCTGTAGCACCTGGGTTACCTTACAATTTGCGTGTTGTTAATTAAAAAATATTTTGTTTATTGTATTTTTGTGTGTGTTTTGTATGGTATTTAATTGAGTTCTTATTAATAGTTGCATATCCTGTGCCAGAAAATACGAATTCTATATACGTGAAGTCACATGCCTAACAATGACATCATTCAATAAATTGCGTCACTCCCGAATGACCATTCATTTAGGACCCATTTTGCGGAAAACATTTCTTGAGAAGTTTGCATAAACTAAAACAGACTTCATGTAAAAATGAGAAAAAAAACAGGTGCTCCGCTGGTTGCAGTTTTATACGACCGCAGATGTTGTACCCTGAACAATTGGGGTAAGTACATGTATGGACACAACATTCAAGCTTGATATAGCTCTAAATTGGGATTGTGATCAAATTTTTAACATAATATGAGTTACTAACACAAAACAAATGTCAAGATCTTACAAATCTATTGTGCAATACTGTGCAATTAAAGATTTCTTCTTCAATCTTTTATAAAATTTGGAATTTGAGAAATTTGGAAAATAAAAATTGAAAACTACTACCACCCCCCTTTTTTTGCAATAAGTCCAAAACCTGACATTCCTTTATACATAATTTACAAGTAATGTATGGGAGGTATATCCGAACATATCCAACATTGTATGTTAAATGTTTTTGAATTAACTCCCTTACACTGCTTTGAAATTGTCTTAATTGTCCATTGACCAGAAAAACCTAGTTTTTCCCCCTTTTTTTGCCCCTAAATCCAAAACATTTTGAGCCATAACCCCCAAAGTCAATACTAACCCTCCCTTCATGGTATGGAAACTTGTAGCATAATTTCAGAGAGATTTGGGACCCCTTTTTGGCCCCTAATTATTAAACTATTGTGACCATAACCCCCAAAATCAATCCCAACCGTCCTTTAGTGGTGTTGAACCTACTGGTAAAACTTTATAGAGATCCATTCCTAAAACTAAAGTTATTTTCTGGAAACTTCGAAACGACAACGACATGATAGCATTATAATATTAAAAAAAAAATTTGCAGTCGTATAAAAAATAGTAGGGGTGTGATAAAGGGTGCGATAAAGGGTAAGGGTGTAATAAAGGGTATGATAAAGGGTGCGCATCAAAGTTGCGTGATATGGATTAAACAGCAAGCTATTTATCAAATATTCAAAACTACTGTATTTACTACTAAATATATGATAAATATACAGTGACATTGTTTGCTTCAAATTACAGCCCAAATTCGGCCTTTTCCCCTAGAGAAAATTCCCAATTACTAAAAAAAAAATGGCTTAAAATTCCTCCCAAAAAGTTTTACATTTTCCCCAAACATTGATGGCATTGGTAGTAATGTTTAAGAAATAATTCATGGGGGCTTGAATTTATCGTGATTTTACCATGGGTTGGCCCTTTATGACAAATATTTTACCCCTGAGCGATAGCGAGGGGTAAAATATCGGCATAAAGGGACAACCCGTGGTAAAATCTAGATATATTCAAGCCCCCATGAATTATTTCGATTCTGATAGGACACATACGGCAATTCTTTTGGATCGAAGCGCTCTAGGTGTAGGCAAATATTTGCCGTTCCCATAAATAAACGCACTAATAAACTAGCGTAAAAGAACGGAGCAAACTGCATTAGTGACATGCTTAAACTATTTAAAATAATGTATTTAGACAGTTTTGGATGAATTTGAATGATAATTTATTTATATGTCTTATATGATGTACAATAAAGGGCTTTTGCCACATTTTAGCATCATTTGTGTATGTTTCCTTGTGATGATTTTCGGATTCACAAGCGTGTATTTTCCCGTAAAATGCTTACATTCTAACGTCATTGTTCTATGACGTCGGGTATCTCATTCATAAAAAAGCATATGACTTGGGAGTACAATCGGAACAGCACTGGCAATATATTCATATTTTACCACGGGTGTGTACTCAAAGCGTTTGAAGGACGTCATGTTAGAATTGTAAATATTGTATTCATGTTATTATTTTGATATTATAAAGCACTTTTGAGATCTGGTTTTCTGTTCAGAATCATCATGGTGTTTGTAACACATGTAGTTTTCAATGCATAAAGTACCATCATTGCTTAGAACTGTTTCTTTCCCCTCTCCGAAAAGTACCTTTCAGGTTGAAAATGTCTGACAACCAAAATATACATGATAAAACATTGCAAAAAAGACAGCAAAGGTCAGCAAAAAATTGGAGATGTGTTTAGAATAAAATATACAAATTTCCCAATTTCAATAAAAAATATGCATTTTTCCAAATAAAAAACAGTAGAGGTAGTTTTGAAAAAAGACAACAATATCACTGATTATATACAACTCGTCTGAACATCAAACTAACAATGTTAGATCTGTAAATTTGCTTTCGCAAATTTTGTATGCTTCCCTCGCCGGGATTTGAACTCATGCTACTGAGATATATTTATATATATATCATAATCATTAATGATGATTTAAAACTTTTGTTGTTGCATATATCTTTAATCACAAATTCCAAATGCTATTATAAAACTTAAAAGATACCTACATTTGTACTACATGTAAAAATGTTATGTATGATTTCTTAAAGCTGTATGTGATAGAATTATTTTGGTGAAGCATAAATGTTTGGTACTCCTGGTGTAAATAGAAAGCTTTTCTGATAAATATACATCATGGATATACATGTATATTTGACAGATAACACTGATTGTAAAGGGAAATAACTCCAGACCACATATCTTTTTTTCATAATAGACATGACACATGTGAATTAATCTTTCTTCATCCTCTTTACTAGTCAATAATTTTATAAAGTGAATATCTTTTTAGCTTAAACTTATTTCCAAAATAATATTAATGTGGCCGACAGCATGGTCATCTTTCATACAATGACTGAGGTCCCTGACCCAGTAAGGAATTACCGGTCACTTTTGTTATGAATATGTAATCATTATACAATCAATTGATGATCAACAGCTCAACAGGTATCACATGCAATTAACCCTTCATTCAATTAATCTGAAACAATGGGTTTATAGAAATGATTGGCAAGCTAACATGTCACTATCAGTCTTAAAACATGACAAAAGTAAAACAAAAGCAAAATGACTCTTAGATGACAAGTTTGTAATAATTGCAAATTGAATTCCCAAGGAAAACAATAATGTTGCATAAGAAAAACACTTATAACACTGTCACATCATTTTTCTTGAGTTAGATTGTCATCTAGATCACTACTGTGTTATTTTATAATGCAACTAATAGCCTACATGTGTGTCAACTGTACTTACCAAACATACTCTGTCTGAGGATGTGGACACTCTCCAGTATTTTGTCAACATGTTCTTGTGCAACTCCCATAGCCTGCAACTGTGGCTGTTGAAGCTGGCATACCTGTAAACATAACAATAGTATAAGAACCACATTTCAAAAGATTTGCCTGAGGAAGCCATTTTGCAAATTATTTGTGGTGTTACTTACAGACTGAAGAGTTTTGAATCCATAGGCTTCAAATGTATCAGCATATTGTTTACACATAAATGTCTCTAACCATCTTTCGACTGGCCCGGGCATTTTATTACCCTTGGGCCCTAAATTTTATCAAATTTCGCAAAAAATTGCCTTCGACTTATCATAATGGAAGATAATCACGTGACTGTGTATTAGGTCGATGGGCCGCATAAGAATTTGAAAAAACACCTGTTGTTACGATCAAACCAAAAACCAATCAGTCATATGATCGAGAACAACGTTCTTTTCTTCACTATACATTCTCTTCACTTGGCGTTCGTTGTCTGTCGTCCGTTAACTTTAACAAAATAATACAATGACCTAGAAATCTGACAGAAAAAAATCCAACATTGTCAATCTTTAAGGTGGAAGGGGATATAGAAGCCATAACTTTTTTTAAAATAATTTGACAAAATATAGTTTCAATCAAGTTTTTTAGATAAATATAACAAGAAGTAGAGGTCATCAAAAAAAAATTACGCTTCAGGTTGTGCAAAAAGGTCAGATATCTTATATATATGTTATATGTATTATTGTAATATCTTCTCTGTAACTATGTATTTGGTGTGTGAGAATAAAGACCATTCATATAGATTATGCATGAAAAATCCTCAGATTTTGTGTGTAAAAACTAAGAAATTATATGGGTCATTTTAAAAAAATGTCGAATTTTCAGTACACCCATGCTAAATTTTTTATTTCTAATGGAAATTTCAGTTGTAATGGTTTAAATGAAAGCTTGTCGGATTTGTGATTCAGAAAATTAATAATAAACACACCTTACATATATTTTGATAAGATTAAACTGCATTTAAGGCCGATTTTGGGGGTATTTGTGTGCGTACATTGTCAGAAAAACACATTTCAAATGATTTTTTTCCGATTTTCTGATCGCCTTGGTATCTGCAAAAGGGACTTTTTAAGAACGTTAATTATAATTCTAACAAAAAATCGTAGCTTCTTTATCATTGTATGTAACATATTATCTACAAACTAAACTCAATCAGCGTACAGGAGGTTCATGTCTATCCTGTTACCGCTACTTAAATCAGTCGTTAAATTATTCTCCCTATGAATATTGAATCAGTCAGTGTTGATTTCAAAAATGCAAAGTAGACTTTACATTTAAAACGCCTCGTTTCTTGAACGACAGTGTAGAGAAAAGAAATTTCAAGACATTTAGTGAAAAAAAAGAGCGTACTTTTTTTCATGTCTATGCTGTTACCAACCATTTTGATTAATTACACTAACAGTATGGTTGTAAAAAGTGCAATAACGTGTTGGAAACCAAATTCACAATAGAAAACCATAATCACTTCACCAAAGGGAGTAGTTATTTCACCACAGCAATCAAAAACGAAGAAATTTGTCTATCCTGTTATGTCTATCCTGTTACTATGGTTACTATGGTTACAGTAACAGGATAGACAATTATAGACAAAAACGTCGTTATTTTTTTTTATCTTAACATGTAGGTGGAAAACGAATGAAATATTTCATTGTTTGAACTCATCTTAAGGTTATAACGTCTTAATCTTCCAAATTAAGCATTTGCAGGTGCAATACTGATATCGGTAACAGGATAGACAAAAAGGTAACAGGATAGACAAAAAGGTAACAGGATAGACTTTTATATAGTGATATATCAGAAACGTACGTTCCTGTTACCAACGAAATAAAGAGAAAAGTAAATTAACTTATGAGGGATTTACTTGATGTTGGGTTTATTTGAAAGGGTGCAAAAAGGCCGAACAATATAAATTGCTATCTTAGACTTGCATTACTGGTGGTAATTTTTACAACCTTTGAAAACCAATTTTAGAGCCATTTTTCAGTACAACCTAGAAAATTGGCAAATAATCTATTATTTTACAGAATGAATATATATAGAAGTTTATTCTCTTGAAAACCATCTAATTGGTAACGTAAAACAAGCTTAACATTTTATCTAAACCTTTTCGTAATAACCCAAAATTTCTTTTGAAAAAGGTAACAGGATAGACAAAATATTGTACCACCGATCAAAAAATGTTTCAAGATATTCTTGTATGACATCATTAAGATTGCATCTTTTAATATGTTGTTCTTAAAGTACTGTTTGTTTTGATTTGCTTATGTAGAGGGTTGTTTGAATTAGTAACTTTTAATAAATTTTTCAATTTCAAATTCGACATTTTTTGAAAATGACCCATATCATAAAATTTTAAGATAAAATATGAGAAGATGCTCTTATACAAGATCATACAAGATTTTAGGAGAGAAAAAGAAAAATGTGGTCACTGGACTTGTAGACGGTAAATTCACAACAATATGTTAAATTTTATAAAAATTACTTTATCTGAATTTTCTATATCTACTATCTTGGTTATCTCCCTTTTTGTGGCAAAGTTGAAAAAAATGAATAAAACAAAGTTTAGGCTCCGTGTTGAAGGCCGTACTTTAACCTATAATGGTTTACTTTTTAAATTGTTATTTGTATGGAGAGTTGTCTCATTTGCACTCACACCACATCTTCCTATATCTATTTAGAAAATACATTGAAAATATCATAAAACGCATTCTTTTTTATTAACAAGAAAAGACTTACATATGCATATTTCATTGAAGATCTAGACCAACTGTTATCTGCTACTTCAGAATTCAAGATGGACACCCCATTCACCGCCTTTACTTAATAGTTATCAAAGGTACCAGGATTATAATTTAGTACGCCAGACGCGCGTTTCGTCTACATAAGACTCATCAGTGACGCTCATATCAAAATAGTTATAAACCATGCCAACAAATACAAAGTTGAAGAGCATTGAGGATCCAAAATTCCAAAAAGTTGTGTCAACTACGGCTAAGGTAATCTATGACTGGGATAAGAAAATCCTTAGTTTTTCGAAAAATTCAAAGTTTTGTAAACAGGAAATTTATAAAAAAAAATGACCACATAATTGATATTCATGTCAACACCGAAGTGCTGACTACTGGGCTGGTGATACCATCGGGGACGAATCGTCCACCAGCAGAGGCATCGACCCAGTGGTGTAAATAGTTATCAAAGGTACCAGGATTATAATTTAGTACGCCAGACGCGCGTTTCGTCTACATAAGACTCATCAGTGACGCTCATATCAAAATAGTTATAAACCAAACAAATACAAAGTTGAAGAGCATTGAGGATCCAAAATTCCAAAAAGTTGGGCCAACTACGGCTAAGGTAATCTATGCCTGGGATAAGAAAATCCTTAATTTTTCGAAAAATTCAAAGTTTTGTAAACAGGAAATTTATTAAAAAAAAATGACCACATAATTGATATTCATGTCAACACCGAAGTGCTGACTACTGGGCTGGTGATACCCTCGGAGACGAATCGTTCACCAGCAGAGGCATCTTAAGTCTTTTGTCCTTCTGATATGACTTATTTAGAGTTTTTGCGTTTTTTATTCCTTATAAAAGATATATAGGTGGTAGATTTATTTGATCAAATATCATCTAGATTGGTAAAATCTACAGATAAGTAAACTGTTTGCATTGCCAAAATCTTCATGTTCCCTTTAAAATGCGTTTATTTTACTACATTGTTAGCATATTTGGCTTAAACTTGTGTGCAGTTCACATTTCTTTTTGTCTTTTATAGTTTCTATCAAATATACGACAATAATCATGAAGATAAGTTTTTTTTTCAGTAGAAGAGTTATTGCCCTTTTATGACAATATTCACGCATTTGAGCAAAAATTAAAGTAGACAGAGAAACCAATGATCAGCAAAAAGATGAATCTACCGTGAAGTCAAAAAGCTAATAATCGTCAATCGACCATTGCACGGATAGGAATGACCTTAGATTTGTATAATAGTCCCAGGAGTTATAGATCTAACACCATGACAGGGTTTTTTTTAACAATTTTATGACCTTCTATCGTATGTACACCATATGCCAAAACTTGAGAAACCTTAAAACATGACCAAAGTAAAAGATCTTAAATCAAGTTAAATAAATTATTTTTGGTTGACTCTGATGATGTGATTTGGAACCTCTCAATGATTATAAAGTGTGTTCCGTCAACTCCAATCTTAGCTGAATAAGATTGCCAGTCAGTGGCGTAGCCAGGGTTGAAATGATGTGGATGTTTCGCCGAGAGGAGCGAGGCGAACATTTTTTAGGACTTTTTTATGCAGAAAACTATTTTTTATTTAAGCACATACACTCCCCCAGAATCCGACACTAGTTAGATTTTTGATTAAATTCAAAATACCCACCAATTCATATATTTATATTTTCAACCGAATTTTATTGTTTCCTCGAAACTACCATCATTTAATTCATAAATATTTGAATTTTTTTTTCCAATCTTATATTTGACATTTCAAAAACAGACCCTATTACAGCGCCACTTCTGTATAACTAAGGAACTTCGGAATATAGGAACTGAAGTGACTCCCCTTTCGAGGAGTTTGAGTCTACAACCTTGGGTTTTGATTTTTTATTACTTAGCTAAACGCGTTGCAGGAGTCATAAAAATACCGGGTGTCCGACCGTCCGGTCTTGTTAGCACTCTCATGTGTACAATTCTTGCCAGATTTAGTGAAACTTATATTATCAGCAATGTCTTTGACACTTTTGAAAATAAGTCGTAATCAAATATTTTTAACCAGTTATGAACCTTTGAAATATAAATTGTAATGGAAATCCCATTTCATTTGCTGTGAAGCTTTTATTTTTCTTAAGACATTGAAAATAAAAAAGAAAAAAAGTGCTTTTTTAGTTATAATCTTGTTCCTTGCCCTTTGATAGATAAAATATGACATGTAATGTGCATGGCGGGAAACATTGGAACTGTGTTCTTAAATTGAAAATAAAATTAGTAATTAAACCTAGATAGAAACGGGAATTCATAAGTCTAGGAATTTTCACGATCTATTACAAATTGATTTTTTTATCACGTCGTTTCAATGTCACAATGAACGATATCAGGATATGGTGTTTAGTTGTATATAGTCAGATGAGAAGCCTTCACTCCACTAGGTAGTCAATTTTAGATGGAACATGTCCACGGGTCTGTGTATCATCATCCTCTCTTGCCTAAGACGATAATGTAGACTTTTTTTTACGAACAAATGTTCACTTGAAACACTATTATGCGATTGAACATTTTGAACTATCTTGTTTACATAAACTAAACTATCCTAAATGAAAGACCAGGCATACGGCTTCGAAAATGACTGGACATTATCCTCGTATCCTCAGCCTTGTTACATTTTGATACTTCAGAGTTGAACTGCTGCTATAGTTTTTTTTTTGTAAAAATGATGTTGATGCTGGAGCATCTGAGCATACATGCAAGCTACGCTACTGGCAGTTCCGACTCCT